>NW_026712571.1:0-7625 GCF_030625045.1 Achroia grisella | reverse complement strand
AGGCGTGGATTTATTAAAGAATATTTTTCAAGGGCCAACTGAGGCGTGGATTTATTAAAGAATATTTTTCAAGGGCCAACTGAGGCGTGGATTTATTAAAGAATATTTTTCAAGGGCCAACTGAGGCGTGGATTTATTAAAGAATATTTTTCAAGGGCCAACTGAGGCGTGGATTTATTAAAGAATATTTTTCAAGGGCCAACTGAGGCGTGGATTTATTAAAGAATATTTTTCAAGGGCCAACTGAGGCGTGGATTTATTAAAGAATATTTTTTTTTTCAAGGCCAACTGAGGCGTGGATTTATTAAAGCCAACTGAGGCGTGGATTTATTAAAGAATATTTTTCAAGGGCCAACTGAGGCGTGGATTTATTAAAGAATATTTTTCAAGGGCCAACTGAGGCGTGGATTTATTAAAGAATATTTTTCAAGGGCCAACTGAGGCGTGGATTTATTAAAGAATATTTTTCAAGGGCCAACTGAGGCGTGGATTTATTAAAGAATATTTTTCAAGGGCCAACTGAGGCGTGGATTTATTAAAGAATATTTTTCAAGGGCCAACTGAGGCGTGGATTTATTAAAGAATATTTTTTCAAGGGCCAACTGAGGCGTGGATTTATTAAAGAATATTTTTCAAGGGCCAACTGAGGCGTGGATTTATTAAAGAATATTTTTCAAGGGCCAACTGAGGCGTGGATTTATTAAAGAATATTTTTCAAGGGCCAACTGAGGCGTGGATTTATTAAAGAATATTTTTCAAGGGCCAACTGAGGCGTGGATTTATTAAAGAATATTTTTCAAGGGCCAACTGCGTGGATTTATTAAAGAATATTTTTCAAGGGCCAACTGAGGCGTGGATTTATTAAAGAATATTTTTCAAGGGCCAACTGAGGCGTGGATTTATTAAAGAATATTTTTCAAGGGCCAACTGAGGCGTGGATTTATTAAAGAATATTTTTCAAGGGCCAACTGAGGCGTGGATTTATTAAAGAATATTTTTCAAGGGCCAACTGAGGCGTGGATTTATTAAAGAATATTTTTCAAGGGCCAACTGAGGCGTGGATTTATTAAAGAATATTTTTCAAGGGCCAACTGAGGCGTGGATTTATTAAAGAATATTTTTCAAGGGCCAACTGAGGCGTGGATTTATTAAAGAATATTTTTCAAGGGCCAACTGAGGCGTGGATTTATTAAAGAATATTTTTCAAGGGCCAACTGAGGCGTGGATTTATTAAAGAATATTTTTCAAGGGCCAACTGAGGCGTGGATTTATTAAAGAATATTTTTCAAGGGCCAACTGAGGCGTGGATTTATTAAAGAATATTTTTCAAGGGCCAACTGAGGCGTGGATTTATTAAAGAATATTTTTCAAGGGCCAACTGAGGCGTGGATTTATTAAAGAATATTTTTCAAGGGCCAACTGAGGCGTGGATTTATTAAAGAATATTTTTCAAGGGCCAACTGAGGCGTGGATTTATTAAAGAATATTTTTCAAGGGCCAACTGAGGCGTGGATTTATTAAAGAATATTTTTCAAGGGCCAACTGAGGCGTGGATTTATTAAAGAATATTTTTCAAGGGCCAACTGAGGCGTGGATTTATTAAAGAATATTTTTCAAGGGCCAACTGAGGCGTGGATTTATTAAAGAATATTTTTCAAGGGCCAACTGAGGCGTGGATTTATTAAAGAATATTTTTCAAGGGCCAACTGAGGCGTGGATTTATTAAAGAATATTTTTCAAGGGCCAACTGAGGCCATTTATTAAAGAATATTTTTCAAGGGCCAACTGAGGCGTGGATATTAAAGAATATTTTTCAAGGGCCAACTGAGGCGTGGATTTATTAAAGAATATTTTTCAAGGGCCAACTGAGGCGTGGATTTATTAAAGAATATTTTTCAAGGGCCAACTGAGGCGTGGATTTATTAAAGAATATTTTTCAAGGGCCAACTGAGGCGTGGATTTATTAAAGAATATTTTTCAAGGGCCAACTGAGGCGTGGATTTATTAAAGAATATTTTTCAAGGGCCAACTGAGGCGTGGATTTATTAAAGAATATTTTTCAAGGGCCAACTGAGGCGTGGATTTATTAAAGAATATTTTTCAAGGGCCAACTGAGGCGTGGATTTATTAAAGAATATTTTTCAAGGGCCAACTGAGGCGTGGATTTATTAAAGAATATTTTTCAAGGGCCAACTGAGGCGTGGATTTATTAAAGAATATTTTTCAAGGGCCAACTGAGGCGTGGATTTATTAAAGAATATTTTTCAAGGGCCAACTGAGGCGTGGATTTATTAAAGAATATTTTTCAAGGGCCAACTGAGGCGTGGATTTATTAAAGAATATTTTTCAAGGGCCAACTGAGGCGTGGATTTATTAAAGAATATTTTTCAAGGGCCAACTGAGGCGTGGATTTATTAAAGAATATTTTTCAAGGGCCAACTGAGGCGTGGATTTATTAAAGAATATTTTTCAAGGGCCAACTGAGGCGTGGATTTATTAAAGAATATTTTTCAAGGGCCAACTGAGGCGTGGATTTATTAAAGAATATTTTTCAAGGGCCAACTGAGGCGTGGATTTATTAAAGAATATTTTTCAAGGGCCAACTGAGGCGTGGATTTATTAAAGAATATTTTTCAAGGGCCAACTGAGGCGTGGATTTATTAAAGAATATTTTTCAAGGGCCAACTGAGGCGTGGATTTATTAAAGAATATTTTTCAAGGGCCAACTGAGGCGTGGATTTATTAAAGAATATTTTTCAAGGGCCAACTGAGGCGTGGATTTATTAAAGAATATTTTTCAAGGGCCAACTGAGGCGTGATTTATTAAAGAATATTTTTCAAGGGCCAACTGAGGCGTGGATTTATTAAAGAATATTTTTCAAGGGCCAACTGAGGCGTGGATTTATTAAAGAATATTTTTCAAGGGCCAACTGAGGCGTGGATTTATTAAAGAATATTTTTCAAGGGCCAACTGAGGCGTGGATTTATTAAAGAATATTTTTCAAGGGCCAACTGAGGCGTGGATTTATTAAAGAATATTTTTCAAGGGCCAACTGAGGCGTGGATTTATTAAAGAATATTTTTCAAGGGCCAACTGAGGCGTGGATTTATTAAAGAATATTTTTCAAGGGCCAACTGAGGCGTGGATTTATTAAAGAATATTTTTCAAGGGCCAACTGAGGCGTGGATTTATTAAAGAATATTTTTCAAGGGCCAACTGAGGCGTGGATTTATTAAAGAATATTTTTCAAGGGCCAACTGAGGCGTGGATTTATTAAAGAATATTTTTCAAGGGCCAACTGAGGCGTGGATTTATAAGAATATTTTTCAAGGGCCAACTGAGGCGTGGATTTATTAAAGAATATTTTTCAAGGGCCAACTGAGGCGTGGATTTATTAAAGAATATTTTTCAAGGGCCAACTGAGGCGTGGATTTATTAAAGAATATTTTTCAAGGGCCAACTGAGGCGTGGATTTATTAAAGAATATTTTTCAAGGGCCAACTGAGGCGTGGATTTATTAAAGAATATTTTTCAAGGGCCAACTGAGGCGTGGATTTATTAAAGAATATTTTTCAAGGGCCAACTGAGGCGTGGATTTATTAAAGAATATTTTTCAAGGGCCAACTGAGGCGTGGATTTATTAAAGAATATTTTTCAAGGGCCAACTGAGGCGTGGATTTATTAAAGAATATTTTTCAAGGGCCAACTGAGGCGTGGATTTATTAAAGAATATTTTTCAAGGGCCAACTGAGGCGTGGATTTATTAAAGAATATTTTTCAAGGGCCAACTGAGGCGTGGATTTATTAAAGAATATTTTCAAGGGCCAACTGAGGCGTGGATTTATTAAAGAATATTTTTCAAGGGCCAACTGAGGCGTGGATTTATTAAAGAATATTTTTCAAGGGCCAACTGAGGCGTGGATTTATTAAAGAATATTTTTCAAGGGCCAACTGAGGCGTGGATTTATTAAAGAATATTTTTCAAGGGCCAACTGAGGCGTGGATTTATTAAAGAATATTTTTCAAGGGCCAACTGAGGCGTGGATTTATTAAAGAATATTTTTCAAGGGCCAACTGAGGCGTGGATTTATTAAAGAATATTTTTCAAGGGCCAACTGAGGCGTGGATTTATTAAAGAATATTTTTCAAGGGCCAACTGAGGCGTGGATTTATTAAAGAATATTTTTCAAGGGCCAACTGAGGCGTGGATTTATTAAAGAATATTTTTCAAGGGCCAACTGAGGCGTGGATTTATTAAAGAATATTTTTCAAGGGCCAACTGAGGCGTGGATTTATTAAAGAATATTTTTCAAGGCCAACTGAGGCGTGGATTTATTAAAGAATATTTTTCAAGGGCCAACTGAGGCGTGGATTTATTAAAGAATATTTTTCAAGGGCCAACTGAGGCGTGGATTTATTAAAGAATATTTTTCAAGGGCCAACTGAGGCGTGGATTTATTAAAGAATATTTTTCAAGGGCCAACTGAGGCGTGGATTTATTAAAGAATATTTTTCAAGGGCCAACTGAGGCGTGGATTTATTAAAGAATATTTTTCAAGGGCCAACTGAGGCGTGGATTTATTAAAGAATATTTTTCAAGGGCCAACTGAGGCGTGGATTTATTAAAGAATATTTTTCAAGGGCCAACTGAGGCGTGGATTTATTAAAGAATATTTTTCAAGGGCCAACTGAGGCGTGGATTTATTAAAGAATATTTTTCAAGGGCCAACTGAGGCGTGGATTTATTAAAGAATATTTTTCAAGGGCCAACTGAGGCGTGGATTTATTAAAGAATATTTTTCAAGGGCCAACTGAGGCGTGGATTTATTAAATATTTTTTCCAAGGGCCAACTGAGGCGTGGATTTATTAAAGAATATTTTTCAAGGGCCAACTGAGGCGTGGATTTATTAAAGAATATTTTTCAAGGGCCAACTGAGGCGTGGATTTATTAAAGAATATTTTTCAAGGGCCAACTGAGGCGTGGATTTATTAAAGAATATTTTTCAAGGGCCAACTGAGGCGTGGATTTATTAAAGAATATTTTTCAAGGGCCAACTGAGGCGTGGATTTATTAAAGAATATTTTTCAAGGGCCAACTGAGGCGTGGATTTATTAAAGAATATTTTTCAAGGGCCAACTGAGGCGTGGATTTATTAAAGAATATTTTTCAAGGGCCAACTGAGGCGTGGATTTATTAAAGAATATTTTTCAAGGGCCAACTGAGGCGTGGATTTATTAAAGAATATTTTTCAAGGGCCAACTGAGGCGTGGATTTATTAAAGAATATTTTTCAAGGGCCAACTGAGGCGTGGATTTATTAAAGAATATTTTTCAAGGGCCAACTGAGGCGTGGATTTATTAAAGAATATTTTTCAAGGGCCAACTGAGGCGTGGATTTATTAAAGAATATTTTTCAAGGGCCAACTGAGGCGTGGATTTATTAAAGAATATTTTTCAAGGGCCAACTGAGGCGTGGATTTATTAAAGAATATTTTTCAAGGGCCAACTGAGGCGTGGATTTATTAAAGAATATTTTTCAAGGGCCAACTGAGGCGAGGCGTGGATTTATTAAAGAATATTTTTCAAGGGCCAACTGAGGCGTGGATTTATTAAAGAATATTTTTCAAGGGCCAACTGAGGCGTGGATTTATTAAAGAATATTTTTCAAGGGCCAACTGAGGCGTGGATTTATTAAAGAATATTTTTCAAGGGCCAACTGAGGCGTGGATTTATTAAAGAATATTTTTCAAGGGCCAACTGAGGCGTGGATTTATTAAAGAATATTTTTCAAGGGCCAACTGAGGCGTGGATTTATTAAAGAATATTTTTCAAGGGCGAGGCGTGGATTTATTAAAGAATATTTTTCAAGGGCCAACTGAGGCGTGGATTTATTAAAGAATATTTTTCAAGGGCCAACTGAGGCGTGGATTTATTAAAGAATATTTTTCAAGGGCCAACTGAGGCGTGGATTTATTAAAGAATATTTTTCAAGGGCCAACTGAGGCGTGGATTTATTAAAGAATATTTTTCAAGGGCCAACTGAGGCGTGGATTTATTAAAGAATATTTTTCAAGGGCCAACTGAGGCGTGGATTTATTAAAGAATATTTTTCAAGGGCCAACTGAGGCGTGGATTTATTAAAGAATATTTTTCAAGGGCCAACTGAGGCGTGGATTTATTAAAGAATATTTTTCAAGGGCCAACTGAGGCGTGGATTTATTAAAGAATATTTTTCAAGGGCCAACTGAGGCGTGGATTTATTAAAGAATATTTTTCAAGGGCCAACTGAGGCGTGGATTTATTAAAGAATATTTTTCAAGGGCCAACTGGCGTGGATTTATTAAAGAATATTTTTCAAGGGCCAACTGAGGCGTGGATTTATTAAAGAATATTTTTCAAGGGCCAACTGAGGCGTGGATTTATTAAAGAATATTTTTCAAGGGCCAACTGAGGCGTGGATTTATTAAAGAATATTTTTCAAGGGCCAACTGAGGCGTGGATTTATTAAAGAATATTTTTCAAGGGCCAACTGAGGCGTGGATTTATTAAAGAATATTTTTCAAGGGCCAACTGAGGCGTGGATTTATTAAAGAATATTTTTCAAGGGCCAACTGAGGCGTGGATTTATTAAAGAATATTTTTCAAGGGCCAACTGAGGCGTGGATTTATTAAAGAATATTTTTCAAGGGCCAACTGAGGCGTGGATTTATTAAAGAATATTTTTCAAGGGCCAACTGAGGCGTGGATTTATTAAAGAATATTTTTCAAGGGCCAACTGAGGCGTGGATTTATTAAAGAATATTTTTCAAGGGCCAACTGAGGCGTGGATTTATTAAAGAATATTTTTCAAGGGCCAACTGAGGCGTGGATTTATTAAAGAATATTTTTCAAGGGCCAACTGAGGCGTGGATTTATTAAAGAATATTTTTCAAGGGCCAACTGAGGCGTGGATTTATTAAAGAATATTTTTCAAGGGCCAACTATTTTTTTATTAAAGAATATTTTTCAAGGGCCAACTGAGGCGTGGATTTATTAAAGAATATTTTTCAAGGGCCAACTGAGGCGTGGATTTATTAAAGAATATTTTTCAAGGGCCAACTGAGGCGTGGATTTATTAAAGAATATTTTTCAAGGGCCAACTGAGGCGTGGATTTATTAAAGAATATTTTTCAAGGGCCAACTGAGGCGTGGATTTATTAAAGAATATTTTTCAAGGGCCAACTGATTTTATTAAAGAATATTTTTCAAGGGCCAACTGAGGCGTGGATTTATTAAAGAATATTTTTCAAGGGCCAACTGAGGCGTGGATTTATTAAAGAATATTTTTCAAGGGCCAACTGAGGCGTGGATTTATTAAAGAATATTTTTCAAGGGCCAACTGAGGCGTGGATTTATTAAAGAATATTTTTCAAGGGCCAACTGAGGCGTGGATTTATTAAAGAATATTTTTCAAGGGCCAACTGAGGCGTGGATTTATTAAAGAATATTTTTCAAGGGCCAACTGAGGCGTGGATTTATTAAAGAATATTTTTCAAGGGCCAACTGAGGCGTGGATTTATTAAAGAATATTTTTCAAGGGCCAACTGAGGCGTGGATTTATTAAAGAATATTTTTCAAGGGCCA